>NW_028168371.1:0-1000 GCF_964237585.1 Gallinula chloropus
AACTGATGCTGGGACCCCCCCAAATCACCCCAGGGACCTCAAAACTGACCCTGGGACCCCCCCAGATCACCCCAGGGGCCCCCAAATCACTCCTGGTACCCCAAAACTGCCCCCTGTGACCCCCAAAACTGACCCTGGGACCCCCCAAATCACCCTAGGGCCCCCCAAATCACCTCAGGGACCCCCAAAACTGCCCCCAGAGACCCCCAAAATGACCATGGGACCCCCAAAACTGACCCCAGGGACCCCCAAACTGCTCCAGGCCCCTCCCAGACTGACCCCAGGGTCCCCCAAACTTCCTCCAGGACCCCCAAAACTGCCTCAGGGATCCCCCAACTCCCTCCAGGGCCCCCCAAACTGCCTCATGGAACCCCAAAACTGCCCCCAGAGACCCCCAAAATGGCCATGGACCCCCCTAAATCACCCTGGGACCCTCCAAATCACCCCAGGGACCCCCAAACCTGCCCCAGGGACCACAAAACTGCCCCAGGGACCCCAAAACTGCCTCTTGGAGCCCCAAAACTGCCCCTGGAGACCCCAAAACTGCCCCAGGGACCCCAAAACTTACCCTGGGACCCCCCCAAATCACCCTGGAACCCTCCAAATCACCCCAGGGATCCCCAAACCTGCCCCAGGGACCACAAAACTGCCCCAGGGACCCCAAAACTGTCCCCTGGAGACCCCAAAACTGCCCCAGGGACCCCCAAACCTTCCCCCTGTGACCCCAAAATTGCCACTTGGATCCCCAAAACTGCCCCTGGAGACCCCAAAACTGCCCCAGAGACCCTCCAAACTGACCCTGGGACCCCCCAAATCACCCTGGAACCTTCCAAATCACCCCAGAGACCCCCAAACCTGCCCCAGGGACCACAAAACTGACCCTGGGACCCCTCCAATCACCCCAGGGACCCCAAAATCACCCCAGGGAACCCCCAAACTGCCCAGAGACCCCAAAACTGACCCTGGGACCCCCTCCAGGGACCCCCCAAATCACCCCAGG
>NW_028168370.1:0-31073 GCF_964237585.1 Gallinula chloropus
GGTGCGAGGCCGCGGGCCCTGGTGCGAGGCCGCGGGCCCTGGTGCGAGGCGGTGGCGGCCGCGGGGGGCCGGTGCCAGCATTCCTGGTGCTTCTGCGCCGGAGGAATTTCCTGCCGCCCCCGAGCTGCTGCCTCAGGCTCGGGGCACCCCCGGGCTGGGGGGGGCAACGAGCAGGCAGCACCCACCCCACCACCACCCCCAGCACCAGTATGGACACCCCCTGCACCAGTATGAACACCCCCGGCACCAGTATGAACACACCTGGCACCAGTTTCCAGCCCCAGCACCCTGTTTACCACCCCCTCCAGCATCCGATTGCCCCCCCAACACCCAGCTGTACCCCAGCACCAGTATGAACACCCCTGGCACCAGTATGGACACCCCCAGCACCAGTATGGACACCCCTGGCACCAGTATGAACACTCCCAGCACCAGTATGAACACCCCCGCCACCAGTATGGACACCCCCGGCACCAGTATGGACACCCCCACCACCAGTATGAACATGCCCAGCACCAGTATGGACATCCCCAGCACCAGTATGAACACCCCCACCACCAGTATGAACATACCCAGCACCAGTATGGACACCCCCAGCACCAGTATGAACACCCTGGCACCAGTTTCCAGCCCCAGCACCCTGTTTACCACCCCCTCCAGCATCCGATTGCCCCCCCAACACCCAGCTGTACCCCAGCACCAGTATGAACACTCCCAGCACCAGTATGGACACCCCCAGCACCAGTATGAACACCCCCAGCACCAGTATGGACACCCCCAGCACCAGTATGAACACCCCTGGCACCAGTATGGACATCCCCAGCACCAGTATGAACATCCCCAGCACCACTATGAACATGCCCAGTACCAGTTTCCAGCCCCAGCACCCTGTTTACCACCCCCCCGTATCCGATTGCCCCCCCCAACACCCAGCTGTACCCCCAGCACCAGTATGAACACCACTGGCACCAGTATGAACACCCCCAGCGCCAGTATGAACACACCCAGCACCAGTATGAACACCCCCAGCACCAGTATGGACATCCCCAGCACCAGTATGGACACCCCCAGCACCAGTTTGGCCCCTTCAGCACCCACTTTACCCCCTCCCCAGCATCCGATTGCCCCCCCCCAACACCCAGCTGTACCCCCAGCACCAGTATGGACATCCCCAGCACCAGTATGGACACCCCCAGCACCAGTATGGACACCCCTGGCACCAGTATGCACACCCCTGGCACCAGTATGCACACCCCCAGCACCAGTATGAACACCCCCAGCACCAGTATGAACACCCCTGGCACCAGTATGGACACCCCCAGCACCAGTACGAACACACCCAGCACCAGTATGAACACCCCTGGCACCAGTATGGACACCCCCAGCACCAGTATGAACACCCCCAGCACCAGTTTGGCCCCCTCAGCACCCACTTTGCCCCCCCCCCTGCATTCGATTGCCCCACCACCAACCAGCTGTACCCCCAGCACCAGCTGGAACACCCCCAGCACCAGTATGAACACCCCCAGCGCCAGTATGAACACACCCAGCACCAGTATGGACACCCCTGGCACCAGTATGGACACCCCCAGCACCAGTAGGGACACCCCCAGCACCAGTATGGACATCCCCAGCACCAGTATGGTCACCCCTGGCACCAGTATGAACACCCCCAGCACCAGTATGAACACCCCCAGCACCAGTATGAACACCCCTGGCACCAGTATGAACACCCCCTGCACCAGTATGGACACCCCCAGCACCAGTATGAACACCCCTGGCACCAGTATGAACACACCCAGCACCAGTATGGACACCCCTTGGCACCAGTATGGACACCCCCAGCACCAGTATGAACACCCCCAGCACCAGTATGAACATGCCCAGCACCAGTTTGTCCCCCTCAGCACCCACATTTCCCCCTCCCAGTAAGGTTGGGGATGCAGCTGCCCCCCAAGCCGAGCCAGAACCCCCCCTCCCACCTCCCCACCCCCCACACCCCTTGGCTACCCCAGTCTGGGGCTGTCCCAGTACCCCCCCAGGGTGTCCCCCACCCAGCCCAGCACGTCACCATGTGTGTGTGTCCCCCCCCTTGAGCCGGCCCCGCCGCCGGGAACTGGCTGTGCTCCCAGTAACGCCGCAGGCCGCGGGCCAGCGGGGCCTGATCCAGCTGCCATCATCCTGCCCCCACCCCCCCACCACCACCATAACCACTGGGAATGGGGTTGTGCTGGGATTTGGGGGGGGCACATACCCTACGCCCACCCCCCCCACACCTCTACATACCCCCCAACAGCACCCCACAGCACCCACAGACCCACGGCACGGCTGTTGGGGTGCTGTGGGGTGATATTGGGGTGCTGTGGGGTGATATTTGGGTGCTGCGGGGTGCTGTTGGGGTGCTGTGGGGTGCTGTGAGGCAATATTGGGGTGCTGTGGGGTGATATTTGGGTGCTGTGGGGTGCTGTGGGGTAATATTGGGGTGCTGTGGGGTGCTGTTGGGGTGCTGTGGGGCGATATTTGGGTGCTGTGGGGTGCTGTGGGGTAATATTGGGGTGCTGTGGGGTGCTGTGGGGTGCTGTTGGGGTGCCGTGGGGTGATATTTGGGTGCTGTGGGGTGCTGTGGGGCAATATTGGGGTGCTGTGGGGAGATATTGGGGTGCTGTGGGGTGATATTTGGGTGCTCTGGGGTGCTGTGGGGTGCTGTTGGGGTGCTGTGGGGTGATATTGGGGTGCTGTGGGGTGCTGTGGGGTGATATTTGGGTGCTGTTGGGGTGCTGTGGGGTAATATTGGGGTGCTGTGGGGTGCTGTTGGGGTGCTGTGGGGTGATATTGGGGTGCTGTGGGGTGATATTTGGGTGCTGTGGGGTAATATTGGGGTGCTGTGGGGTGATATTGGGGTAATATTGGGGTGCTGTGGGGTGCTGTTGGGGTGCTGTGGGGTGATATTGGGGTGCTGTGGGGTGCTGTGGGGTAATATTGGGGTGCTGCGAGGTGCTGTTGGGGTGCTGTGGGGTGCTGTGAGGCAATATTGGGGTGCTGTGGGGTGCTGTTGGGGTGCTGTGGGGTGATATTGGGGTAATATTGGGGTGCTGTGGGGTGCTGTTGGGGTGCTGTGGGGTGATATTTGGGTGCTGTGGGGTGCTGTGGGGTGATATTGGGGTGCTGTGGGGTGCTGTTGGGGTGCTGTGGGGTGATTTTGGGGTGATTTGGGGGTGATTTGGGGTGCTTTTGGGGTCCCCAGCTGGCTGTGGTTCCGGCGGGGCGCGGCAGGCCTGGCGGTGCCGGCGGCCTTGGCCTGGTGTGGGGGTGACATCAGGCCTGCGGCCTGCGCCAGCCCAGCTGCGGCCAGGCCCAGCGGGGCCACATGTCCCTCCCGGCAGGCGTCCGGCACGGCACGGCCAGGCCCACGGGCCCGGCGGCACGATGGGGCCATGGGGTGCTGTGTTGTGTGGTGTGCCGTGCAATGCCAAGCTGTGCCATGCCGTGCCATGCCATGCTGTGCCGTGCCGTGCCAAGCTGTGCCATGCCATGCCATGCTGTGCCATGCTGTGCCATGCCGTGCCATGCTGTGCCGTGCGATGCCAAGCTGTGCCATGCCGTGCCATGCCGTGCTGTGCCATGCCATGCTGTGCCATGCTGTGCTGTATGGTGCCATGTGATGCCAAGCCAAGCCATGCCATGCTGTGCCATGCTGTGCCATGTTGTGCCATGTTGTGCCATGCCGTGCCATGCCATGCCATGCCAAACCAAGCCAAGCCAAGCCAAGCCATGCCATGCCATGCCATGCCATGCCATGCCATGCCATGCCATGCCATGCCATGCTGTGCTGTGCTGTGCTGTGCTGTTGTGTGCCTTGCAATGCCAAGCCAAGCCAAGCCATGCCATGCCATGCCATGCCATGCCATGCCATGCCATGCCGTGCAGTGCCGTGGTGTGCCATGCAATGCCAAGCCCTGCCCTGCCATGCCATGCCATGCCATGCCATGCCATGCTGTGTGGTGCCATAGTGTGCCATGCAATGCCAAGCCAAGCCATGCTGTGCCATGCCATGCCCTGCCATGCCATGCTTTGCCATGCCATGCCATGCTGTGCGGTGCCATGGTGTGCCATGCGATGCCAAGCCAAGCCATGCTGTGCCGTGCCATGCCGTGCCATGTTGTGCCATGCCGTGCCATGCTGTGCCATGTCATGCCTGCTGTGCCGTGCCGTGGTGTGCCATGCAATGCCAAGCCAAGCCAAGCCAAGCCATGCCATGCCATGCCATGCCATGCCATGCCATGCCATGCCATGCTGTGCCATGCCATGCCAAGCCAAGCCATGCAATGCCAAGCCGTGCCATGCCAAGCCAAGCCAAGCCAAGCCAAGCCAAGCCAAGCCATGCCATGCCATGCCTGCTGTGCCATGCCGTGGTGTGCCATGCAATGCCAAGCCAAGCCAAGCCAAGCCATGCCATGCTATGCTATGCTCCGCCGTGCCACGTGTGCCATGTGATGCCAAGCCAAGCCATGCCATGCTGTGCCATGCCATTCTGTGCCATGCCGTGACGTGCCATGCCATGCTGTGCCATGCCATTCTGTGCCGTGCCATTCTGTGCCATGCCGTGCTGTGCCATGCCTGGTGGGCTCTGCCTGAGGCTGCAGCCCCTGGGGACACACGGGGGACATGGTGACACGCACGGGGAGGTGTGTGACACACACAGGGGGACACGTTGTGGGGACACGTCTGAGGGCACAAGGACATGTCCGACACACACAGGGCACAGGGACACGCGTGGGGACACCCGTGGGGACACACATGGTGACACGCATGGGGACACACATGGGGACACACACAGGGACACCCGTGGGGACACCTGTGGGGACACACGTAGTGACACACGTGGTGACACACGTGGTGACACCCGTGGGGACACGCGTGGTGACACCCGTGGGGACACATGTGGGGACACCCGTGGGGACACACGTAGGGACACATGTGGTGATACCTGTGAGGACACCCATGGCGACACACGTGGGGACACAGGTGGTGACACACGTGGGGACACCCGTTGGGACACCTGTGGTGTCACGCGTGGGGACACACGTGGGGACACCTGTGGTGACACCTGTGGGGACACCCGTGGGGACACGTATGGTGACATCCGTGGGGACACACGTGGGGACACACGTAGGGACACACATGGTGACACGCGTGGGGACACCCGTGGGGACACACGTGGGGACACACATGGTGACACGCGTGGGGACACAGGTGGTGACACACATGGGGACACACGTGGGGACACCCGTGGGGACACAGGTGGTGACACACGTGGTGACACACGTGGGGACACCCGTGGGACACGCGTGGGGACACCCGTGGGACACGTGCAGGCCGGGGTCCCCGTGCAGGTGGCACATGGGTGCCGCAGTGTTTGCACACCGGGCACAGCCCTGTCACCCCCCCGGCCACGTGCGAGGGTTGGGCCGGTTGTGCAACACCCGCTGGCAGCCGCCTGTAACCCTGGGGTCAGGAGCACCCACCGGCCTTCCTCACCCTCCTCCATCCTCCTCCTCCTCCCCCTCCTCCTCCTCCTCCTCCTCCTCCTCCTCCTCCTCCCCCTCCTCCTCCTCCTCCTCCTCCTCGCTGCCCACCCTGCCTGGGGGGTGTGCACGGGGCTGGCTGCCCCTTGGTGAGCACCCCCCATGTAGGGGGGGGTGGTCCATAGGGGGGGGGTCCATGGGGTGGGGGGTCCATGGGGTGGGGGGTCCATGGGGGGGTCCATCAGGGCAGGGGGATGTGGGGTGACAGGGATATGGGGGGATGGGGACAGGGATGGGGACACGCATGGGGACACAGGGACGTGCGTGGGGACATGGGACACGCATGGGGAGACAGGGACGTGGGGACATGGATGGGGACATGGGGACACGCATGATGACACGGGGACACACGTGGGGCCAAGGGGAAACACACACATGGGGACACACATGGGGGGACACATGGGGACACAGGGACACACATGGGGGGACACACAGGGTCACTCATGGGGACACACACAGGGACACACACAGGGACACAGGGACACCCATGGGGGGACACACATGGGGACACACATGGGGACACACATGGGGGACACAGGGACACACATGGGGGGACACACAGGGTCACTCATGGGGACACACACAGGGACACACATGGGGACGCACATGGGGACACAGGGACACACAGGAACACACATGGGGACACACATGGGGACACACATGGGGTCATGGGGACACACATGGGGACACCCATGGGGACACCCATGGGGACACATATGGGGACACACAAGGGGACACACATGGGGCCACAGGGACACACATGGGGGACACACATGGAGACACACAAGGGGACACACATGGGGACACACATGGGGACACACACGGGGACACACATGGGGACACACATGGGGCCACGGGGACACACATGGGGATATGGGGACACACATGGGGACACAGGGGCACACATGGGAACACACATGGGGACACACACGGGGCCATGGGGACACACATGGGGGACACACATGGGGGGACACACAGGGACACACATGGGGGGACACATGTGGGGGGACACACCGGGACACCCATGGGGACACCCATGGGGACACACATGGGCACACAGGGACACACACAGGGACACACAGTGACACACATGGGGACACACATGGGGACACAGGGACACACACGGGGGGACACACGGGGACACAGATGGGGACACACACAGGGACACCCATGGGGACACACATGGGGACCCGGGGACACGCATGGGGTCATGGGGACACCCATGGGGACACCCACGGTGCCACCCACGGTGCCACGCCCGGCGCCACAGAGCCACGCCCACCACCCCGCGCCCTTGCCCTTTCCCCCCCCCCTCCCCTCCCCTCCCCTCCCCTCCCCTCCCCGCACACGTGTGGCGACGCTTGTGCAACCCTCCCGCACATAAAAACACCCCCCCCTCCCCCCCCGCCCCCACACCCCACCCCAGGGCCACCACCGCCACCAGCATGGAACCTTCCGGAACCTTCCTCCTCCTCCTGGCCTTCCTCAGCCTCCTCCTCTGCCTCGTGCTGCGGGGGGGGCAGCGGGACGGGCGTTTGCCCCCCGGCCCCCCGGCTTTACCCCTCCTGGGCAACCTCCTGCAGATCTCCCCCTCCCACACCCTCCAGTCCCTGCTGAAGGTGAGGAGGGGGTGTAGGGTGTGTTTTTGGGGGGATGTGGGGTCAAAGGGACCCCCCTGTAAGGATTTTGGGCCCCCCCAAGCTGAGCCAGCGGTACGGCCCGGTGTTCACCGTCTACCTGGGGTCGCGGCGCGTGGTGGTGCTGCGCGGGCACGCGGCGGTGCGCGAGGCGCTGGTGGACAACGCCGAGGCCTTCGCCGGGCGCGGGCGCATGCCCACCGTGGAGGAGACCTTCCGTGGGCATGGTGAGGAGAGAAAGGGGGTGGGGATGGGGTTAGGGGGGGGTTTGAGGGGGTGGGACCCACCCCTTCCCCCCCCCACACACACATGCCTTTGCGTGGTGATGTGTGGCGTCGCGGGTGAGACTTGGGGTGCTCCCCTCCATCACCCCATCCTCTGTGGGTACCACTCTTGGGGAAGCCCCCTGTATCCTTCATGGGATGCCCCAACCACCCCAGGCTGCCCCTCATCCCCCCACTGTGTACCCCCCCCCCCAATATACTCATGGGATGTACCCCCCACTGGGTACCCCCTACTCATGGGATATGGGATTCCCCCCCATCCCCTCTGGGTACCCCCATGGGTATCCCCTCCCATCACCTATGGGTGCCCCCCCAACCCTGGATACCCCCTTCCTCATGGGATATGGGACACCCACCCCATCCCCTCTGGGTGCCCTCCCCCACCCTGGACACCCCCTTCCTCATGGGATATGGGATGCCCCACCCCATCCCCTCTGGGTACCCCCCATGGGTATCCCCTCCCATCACCTATGGGTGCCCCCAACCCTGGATACCCCTGTTCCTCGTGGGTACCCCCTCCCATCCCCTCTGGGTGCCCCCCCACCCTGGATACCCCCTTCCTCATGGGATATGGGACACCCACCCCATCCCCTCTGGGTACCCCCCATCACCCATGGGTACCCTCTCCCATCACCTATGGGTGCCCTCCCACCCTGGATACCCCCTTCCTCATGGGTACCCCCTCCCATCACCTATGGGTGCCCCCCCCCCAGGTACCCCCTTCCTCATGGGATATGGGATGCCCCCCATCCCCTCTGGGTACCCCCCATGGGTACCCCCTCCCATCCCCTATGGGTGCCCTCCCACCCTGGATACCCCCTTCCTCATGGGTATCCCCCCCCATCCCCTCTGGGTACCCCTCATCCCCCATGGGTATCCCCTCCCATCACCTATGGGTGCACCCCCACCCTGGATGCCCTCTCCATCCCCTCTGGGTACCCCCCATGGATATCCCCTCCCATCCCCTCTGCGTGCCCCCACCCTGGACACCCCCTTCCTCATGGGATATGGGATGCCCTCCTCATCCCCTCTGGGTACCCCCCATCACCCATGGGTATCCCCTCCCATCACCTATGAGTGTTCCCCCACCCTGGATACCCCCTTACTCATGGGATAGGGGATGCCCCCCCATCCCCTGTGTGTGCCCCCCATGGGTATCCCCTCCCATCACCTATGGGTGCCCCCCCACCCTGGATACCCCCTTACTCATGGGATAGGGGATGCCCCCCCATCCCCTGTGGGTGCCCCCCCACCCTGGATACCCCCTTCCTCATGGGTATCCCCCCCCATCCCCTCTGGGTACCCCTCATCCCCTATGGGTATCCCCTCCCATCACCTATGGGTGCACCCCCACCCTGGATGCCCTCTCCATCCCCTCTGGGTACCCCCCATGGATATCCCCTCCCATCCCCTCTGGGTGCCCCCACCCTGGACACCCCCTTCCTCATGGGATATGGGATGCCCTCCCCATCCCCTCTGGGTACCCCCCATCACCCATGGGTATCCCCTCCCATCACCTATGGGTGTCCCCCCACCCTGGATACCCCCTTCCTCATGGGATATGGGATGCCCCCCCATCCCCTCTGGGTACCCCTCATCCCCCATGGGTATCCCCTCCCATCCCCTATGGGTGCCCCCGACCCTGGACACCCCCTTCCTCATGGGTATCCCCTCCCATCCCCTGTGGGTGCCCCCCGACCCTGGATACCCCCTTCCTCATGGGTATCCCCTCCCATCACCTATGGGTACCCCCCCACCCTGGATACCCCCTTCCTCATGGGATAGGGGATGACCCCATCCCCTCTGGGTACCCCCCATCACCCATGGGTACCCCCTCCCATCACCTATGGGTGCCCCCCCACCCTGGACACCCCCTTCCTCATGGGATATGGGATGGCCCCCCCATCCCCTCTGGGTACCCCCCATCACCCATGGGTATCCCCTCCCATCACCTATGGGTGCCCCCCACCCTGGATACCCCCTTCCTCATGGGTACCCCCTCCCATCCCCTATGGGTGCCCCCAACCCTGGATACCCCCTTCCTCATGGGATAGGGGATGACCCCCCATCCCCTCTGGGTACCCCCCATGGGTATCCCCTCCCATCCCCTCTGGGTGCCCCCACCCTGGACACCCCCTTCCTCATGGGATATGGGACACCCACCCCATCCCCTCTGGGTACCCCTCATCACCCATGGGTACCCTCTCCCATCACCTACGGGTGCCCTCCCACCCTGGACACCCCCTTCCTCATGGGATACGGGATCCTCCCTGCATCCCCCATGGATGCCCACCCCCCAGGGCATTCACCCCCCCCCCAAATCTCCCCTTTTGCCCCCCCCCTTTTGCCCCCCAGGGGTGGTGTTCTCCAACGGGGAGCGCTGGCGGCAGCTGCGCCGCTTCTCCCTGACGGTGCTGCGGGATTTCGGGATGGGCAGGAAAAGCATCGAGGGGCGAATCCAGGAGGAAGCCCAGGTCCTGCTGCAGGAGCTGCGCAGCACCAAAGGTACCGCCCAGGGGCTGCGGGTGCTCCCAGGAGGGTGGCTGGGTGGGAGGGAGGGGGGTTCCAAGGAGGATGGGTGGGTGGGTGGGTGGGTGGGTGGGAGGGGGTACTCCGAGGAGGATGGGTGGGTGGGTGAGTTGGTGGGAGGGGGGTTCCAAGGAGGATGGGTGGGTGGGTGGGGGTTCCAAGGAGGATGGGTGGGTGGGTGGGTGAGTGGGAGGGGTACTCTAAGGAGGATGGGTGGGTGGGTTGGTGGGTTGGTGGGAGGGGTACTCCAAGGAGGATGGATGGATGGATGGGTGGGTGGGTGGCTGGGTGGGAGGGGGGTTCCAAGGAGGATGGGTGGGTGGCTGGGAGGGGGGGCTCCAAGGAGGATGGGTGGGTGGGAGGGGGTACTCCAAGAAGGATGGGTGAGTGGGAGGGGGTACTCCGAGGAGGATGGATGGGTGGGTGGGAGGGGGTGCTCCAAGGATGATGGGTGGGGGGGTGCTCCAAGGAGGATGGGTGGGTGGGTGAGGGTACTCCAAGGAGGATGGCTGGGTGCATGGGAGGGGGTACTCCAAGGAGGATGGGTGGGTGGGTGGGTGGATGGGTTGGTGGGAGGGGTACTCCAAGGAGGATGGATGGGTGGGTGGGAGGGGGGGCTCCAAGGAGCATGGATGGGTGGGTGGGTGGGTGGGTGGGAGGGGGGATTCCAAGGAGGATGGGTGGGAGGGAGGCTCCAAGGAGGATGGGTGGGTGGGTGGGTGGGAGGAGGTGCTCCAAGGAGGATGGGTGGGTGGGTGGGAGGGGGGGTTCCAAGGAGGATGAATGTGTTGGTGGGAGGGGGGCTCCAAGGAGGATGGATGGGTGGGTGAGTGGGAGAGGGGCTCCAGGAGGATGGGTGGGTGGGAGGGGGTGCTCCAAGGATGGATGGGTGGGTGGGAGGGGGTACTCCAAGGAGGATGGGTGGGAGGGGGTGCTCCAAGGAGGATGGGTGGGTGGGTGGGAGGGGGTGCTCCAAGGAGGATGGGTGGGTGGGTGGGTTGGTGGGAGGGGTACTCCAAGGAGGATGGGTGGGTGGGTGGCTGGGTGGCTGGGTGGGGGGTTCCAAGGAGGATGGATGGGTGGGTGGGAGGGGGGACTTCAAGGAGGATGGGTGGGTGGGTGGGTGGGTTGGTGGGAGGGGTACTCCAAGGAGGATGGGTGGGTGGGTGGGTGGGTGGGAGGGAGGGTTCCAAGGAGGATGGGTGGGTGGGAGGGGGTGCTCTGAGGAGGATGGGTGGGTAGGAGGGGGTGTTCCAAGGATGGATGGGTGGGTGGGGGTGATCCAAGGATGGATGGGTGGGTGGGAGAGGGGGTTCCAAGGAGGATGGATGGGTGGATGGGTGGGTGGGTACTCCAAGGAGGATGGGTGGGTGTGTGGATGGGATGATCAGGTGGTAGTGGTGGTGGTGGGGGTGTGCTAACAGCCCCCCAACCCTCCCTGTACCCCCCCCACCCCCCCCAAAAAAGGAGCCCCCTTCGACCCCACCTACCTGCTGAGCTGCGCCGTCTCCAACATCATCTGCTCCATCGTCTTCGGGGACCGGTTCGACTACCAGGACAAGGAGTTCCTGGAGCTGCTCCGCATGATGAACGAGAGTTTCCGGGAGATCAGCACCCCCTGGTCACAGGTAGGTGGGTGCTGAGGGCTGGGGGATGGGCTTGGAGAGTGGTGGTGGGGGGTGTGTGTCCCCCAACATCACCCCATCCCCTTGAGCCCCGTAGGTCTATGAGATGGGGGAGACGTTCCTGAAGCACCTGCCGGGCCCCCACACCAAGATCCCCCGGCTGCTGGGTGGGATGAGGAGCTTCATCGCCCGGCGCGTGAGGAAGAACGCCCAGAGCCTGGAGCCCGGCGCCCCACGGGACTTCATCGACTGCTTCCTGCTCCAGATGGAGAAGGTCGGGATGGGGGGAGAGGGATTGGGGTTATGCCAGGGTCCCAGGGGTTATCCTGGGCACCAAAGGATGCTCCGGGCATCCAGGGGTTATCCCAGGCTCCCAGGGGTTATCCGAGGCTCCCAGGGGTTATCCCGGGAATCCAGGGGTTATCCTGGGCACCCAGGGGTTATCCAGGGCACCCAGGGGTTATCCTGGGCACCTAGGGATGCTCCCGGGCATCCAGGGGTTATCCCAGGGTCCCAGGGGTTATCCCAGGCACCCAGGGGTTATCCCAGGCACCCAGGGGTTGTCCAGGGCACCCAGGGATGCTCTCGGGCATCCAGGGGTTATCCCAGGCATCCAGGGGTTATCCCAGGCTCCCAGGGATGCTCCTGGGCACCCAGGGGTTATCCAGGGCACCCAGGGGTTATCCTGGGCACCCAGGGATGCTCCTGGGCACCCAGGGGTTATCCCGGGCATCCAGGGGTTATCCCGGGCACCCAGGGATGCTCCTGGGCACCCAGGGGTTATCCCGGGCATCCAGGGGTTATCCCGGGTACCCAGGCATGCTCCTGGGCACCCAGGGGTTATCCCAGGCTCCCAGGGGTTATCCCGGGCTCCCAGGGATGCTCCTGGGCATCCAGGGGTTATCCCAGGCTCCCAGGGGTTATCCAGGGCACCCAGGGGTTATCCCAGGCTCCCAGGGATGCTCCTGGGCACCCAGGGATGCTCCCAGGCACCCAGGGGTTATCCCGGGCTCCCAGGGGTTATCCCGGGCACCCAGGGATGCTCCTGGGCACCCAGGGGTTATCCAGGGCACCCAGGGGTTATCCCGGGCACCCAGGGATGCTCCTGGGCACCCAGAGGTTATCCCAGGCTCCCAGGGGTTATCCCAGGCACCCAGGGGTTATCCCGGGCTCCCAGGGGTTATCCCAGGATCCCAGGGATGCTCCCAGGCACCCAGGGGTTATCCCAGTCTCCCAGGGGTTATCCCAGGCTTCCAGAGGTTATCCCAGGCTCCCAGGGATGCTCCTGGGCACCCAGGGGTTATCCAGGGCACCCAGGGGTTACCCCAGGCACCCATCCCCCTCACACACCCAGGCTCCCTTGCCCACCAGGGTCTGCTGTGTCCCCCCCACATCCACCCCCTCCCCTCCCCGCCACGCGCCGCGGCGCCGCCTCACCCGCGCGTCCCGCGTGCCCCCAGGAGAAGGGGAACCCCCGCTCGGAGTTCAACCAGGAGAACCTGGAGCTCACCACGCTCAACCTCTTCTTCGCCGGCACCGAGACCGTCAGCTCCACCCTGCGCTACGGGTTCCTCATGCTCATGAAGCACCCGGAGGTGCAAGGTGAGGGGGGGACACGCGTGGGCACGGGGATCCCCATCACATCCCATTACCATTCCCATCCCATCACATCCCATTACCATTCCCATTCCGATCCCCATCCCCATCCCCATCCCATCCTCATCCCCATCCCCATCCCCATCCCCATCCCATCCCCATCCCCATCCCATCCAATCCCAATCCCCATCCCATCCCCATCCCCATCCCCATCCCCATCCCCATCCCCATCCCATCCCATCCCCAACCCATCCCCATCCCCATCCCCATCCCATCCCATCCCATCCCATCCCATCCCATCCCATCCCATCCCATCCCATCCCATCCCATCCCATCCCATCCCCATCCCCATCCTTATCCCATCCCCATCCCATCCCCATCCCATCCCCATCCCCATCCCATTCCCATCCCATTCCCATCCCCATCCCCATCCCCATTCCCATCCCATCCCATCCCATCCCCATCCCATCCCCATCCCATCCCCATCCCATCCCATCCCATCCCCATCCCCATCCCATCCCCATCCCATCCCATCCCATCCCATCCCATCCCATCCCCATCCCCATCCCCATCCCATCCCATCCCATCCCATCCCCATCCCATCCCCATCCTATCCCCATCCCCATCCCCATCCCATCCCATCCCATCCCCATCCCATCCCATCCCAATCCCATCCCCACCCCAGAGAAGGTCCATGAGGAGATCGACCGGGTGATCGGGCGGGATCGCGCCCCGACGGTGGAGCACCGGAGCCGGATGCCGTACACGGACGCCGTGATCCACGAGATCCAGCGCTGCAGCGACCTCATCCCCATGAACGTGCCGCACCTGGTCACGCGCGACACGCTCTTCCGCGGCTACCTCATCCCCAAGGTGCGCCGCACGCGCCCCGCGGCGGGTCCCGGCACCCCGCGCCCTGCGCACGCTCACCGCAGCCCCCGCGCCTTGCACGCTCCCCGTGCACCCAGCGCCTTGCACAGTCCCCATGCACCCTGCTCCTTGCACAAGCACCCAGCTCCTTGCACGCTCCCCGTGCACCCAGCTCCTTGCACGCTGCCCAAGCACCCAGCTCCTTGCACAAGCACCCAGCTCCTTGCACACTCCCCGTGCACCCAGCACCTTGCACAGTCCCCATGTCCCCAGTGCCTTGCACACTGCCCAAGCACCCAGCTCCTTGCACAAGCACCCAGCTCCTTGCACACTCCCCATGCACCCAGCACCTTGCACAGTCCCCATGTCCCCAGTGCCTTGCACACTGCCCAAGCACCCTGCTCCTTGCACAAGCACCCAGCTCCTTGCACGCTCCCCATGCACCCAGCTCCTTGCACGCTCCCCATGCACCCAGCTCCTTGCACACTCTCCATACACCCAGCTCCTTGCACACTCCCCGTGCACCCAGCTCCTTGCACAAGCACCCAGCTCCTTGCACGCTCCCCGTGCACCCAGCTCCTTGCACAAGCACCCAGCTCCTTGCACGCTCCCTGTGCACCCTGCTCCTTGCACACTGCCCAAGCACCCAGCTCCTTGCCACTCACCATGTCCCCGGCTCCTTGCACACTCCCCATGCACCCTGCTCCTTGCACAAGCACCCAGCTCCTTGCGCACTCTCCATACACCCAGCTCCTTGCACACTCCCCATGCACCCAGTTCCTTGCACACTGCCCAAGCACCCAGCTCCTTGCACGCTCCCCGTGCACCCAGCTCCTTGCACAATGCCCAAGCACCCAGCTCCTTGCACACTCCCCATGCACCCTGCTCCTTGCACAAGCACCCAGCTCCTTGCACACTCTCCATACACACAGCTCCTTGCACACTCCCCATGCACCCAGCTCCTTGCACTCTGCCCAAGCACCCAGCTCCTTGCACGCTCCCCGTGCAACCAGCTCCTTGCACACTCCCCATGTCCCCTGCTCCTTGCACGCTCCCCATGTCTCCAGCTCCTTGCACACTGCCCAAGCACCCAGCTCCTTGCACTCTCCCCATGTCCCCAGCTCCTTGCACACTGCCCAAGCACCCAGCGCCTTGCACACTCATCATGTCCCCTGCTCCTTACACACTCCTCATGCACCCAGCTCCTTGCACACTCCCCATGCACCCAGCTCCTTGCACAAGCACCCAGATCCTTGCACACTCCCCATGTCCCCAGCTCCTTGCATGCTCCCCATGCACCCAGCTCCTTGCACACTCTCCATACACCCAGCTCCTTGCACGCTCCCCAAACACCCAGCTCCTTGCACAGTCCTCATGCACCCAGCTCCTTGCACACTCCCCGTGCACCCAGCTCCTTGCACACTGGACCCACGCCCCCCTGACCCCCCTGTCCCCCCAGGACACAGAGGTGTACCCCCTGCTCAGCTCCGTGCTGCACGACCCCGACGCCTACAGACACCCCGACACCTTCGACCCCTCCAACTTCCTGGATGAGCACGGACGCTTCCAGAAGAACGAGGCCTTCGTCCCCTTCTCCTCGGGTACCCGAGGGAGGGGAGGGATGGGATGGGATGGGATGGGATGGGATGGGATGGGATGGGATGGGATGGGATGGGGATGGGGATGGGACTGGGATGGGATGGGGATGGGATGGGATGGGGATGGGGATAGGGATGAGGATGGGAATGGGATAGGGATGAGGATGAGGATGGGGATGAGGATGAGGATGGGGATGGGGATGGGATGGGGATGAGTTGGGATGGGCTGGGGATGGGCTGGGGATGGGGACGGGATGGGATGCGGATGGGATTGGATGTGGATGGGATGAGCATGGGATGGGGATGGGATGGGGATGGTCATGGGGATGGGATGGGATGGGGATGAGGATGGGATGGGGATGGGATAAGGATGGGGATGGGATGGGGATGGGATGGGGGTGAGGATGAGGATGGGGATGGGGATGGGATGGGGGTGAGGATGAGGGTGGGGATGGGATGAGGATGGGGATGGGATGGGGATGGGATGGGGGTGAGGATGAGGATGGGGATGGGATGGGATGGGGGTGAGGATGAGGATGGGGATGGGATAAGGATGGGGATGGGATGGGGTAGGGATGGGGGTGAGGATGAGGATGGGGATGAGATGGGGATGAGGATGGGGATGGGATGGGGATGAGTTGGGAATGAGGATGGGGATGAGGATGGGATGGGGATCGGAATGGCTTGGGATGGGGATGGGATGGGTTGGGGATGGGGATGGGAATGGCTTGGGATGGGATCCTCCACACCCCCACCCCTCCAACCCCCTTTCCCCTGCGTCCAGGGAAGCGCGTGTGCCTGGGAGAAGCCCTGGCGCGGATGGAGCTCTTCCTCTTCCTCACCACCATCCTGCAGAGCCTTCGGCTGCAGCCGCTGGTGCCGCCGGCGGAGCTGCCCACGGCCCCGCTGGAGAGCGGCTTCGCCAACATCCCCCCCATGTACCAGCTCCGCATGGTGCCCCGCTGAGGGGCACCCACCCCCCAGACCCCTCCCCCAACCCCCACCTCAGCATGGGGTGACCCCCCCTGGGCACCCCCCCCCCACCTCCCCACTGCAGCTGCCACATAAAGTCTCTGGTGAAATTCAACTGGTTTGTCATGGTGCTTGTGGGGGGTGGGGGGTGTCTGGGGGGGGCGTCTGGGGGGGACCCTGGGGCAGCATCTGCACCCCAACACTCCCCCACACCCACCCTGGGCACTGCTGGTGCCTGAAAGCCAGAGCTGGGCGTGCAAAGCCCCACGGTGAGTGTGCAAAGCCCAGGGCTGAGCGTGCAGCACCCGGGCACCAGCCCAAGCACCAAGGTCACGCCGCGGCGGTGCCAACAGCTCGTGGCACTTTGTCCTCCTCCTCCTCCTCCTCTTCGTCCTTGGCTCCGGTGCCCGTCCCCATCCCAGGGTCCAGAGGCTGCCCGGTCCTGGCTTGGCAGAGAAGGGGCCAGCTCAGGGCTGAGGGGACAAGGTTTGGGATGGGGGGGGTGCAATGAGGGGATGGGGGATGCAATAGGGGGACAAGGGTTGGGATAGGGGTGCAGGGATGGGGGATGCACCAATGGGATGGGGGATGCAATAGGGGGACAAGGTTTGGGATGGGGGGGGTGCAATGAGGGGATGGGGGATGCAATAGGGGGACAAGGGTTGGGATAGGGGTGCAGGGATGGGGGATGCACCAATGGGATGGGGGATGCAATAGGGGGACAAGGTTTGGGATGGGGGGGGTGCAATGAGGGGATGGGGGATGCAGGGACAGGGGTGGCAACAAGGGAATGGGGGGGTGTGATGGGGGGGACAAGGTTTGGGATGGGGGGGTGCAATGAGGGGGTGGGGGATGCAATAGGGGGACAAGGGTTGGGATAGGGGTGCAGGGATGGGGGATGCACCAATGGGATGGGGGATGCAATAGGGGGACAAGGTTTGGGAAGGGGGGGGGGTGCAATGAGGGGAT
Source organism: Gallinula chloropus (assembly GCF_964237585.1). Taxonomy (NCBI): domain Eukaryota; kingdom Metazoa; phylum Chordata; class Aves; order Gruiformes; family Rallidae; genus Gallinula; species Gallinula chloropus. Next base: position 17,666 of record NW_028168370.1, read on the forward strand.
GGGGGATGCGATAGGGGGACAAGGTTTGGGATGGGGGTGCAGGGATGGGGGATGCACCAATGGGATGGGGGATGCAATAGGGGGACAAGGTTTGGGATGGGGGGACAGGGGATTCAGCAAGGGGATGGGGGATGCAGGGACAGGGGTGGCAATGAGGGAATGAGGGGGTTGTGATGGGGGGACAAGGTTTGGGATAGGGGTGCAGGGCTGGGGGATGCACCAATGGGATGGGGGATGCAATAGGGGACAAGGGTTGGGATGGGGGGACGGGATGCAACGGGGGGATGGGGGATGCAGGGAAAGGGGTGGCAACGAGGGAATGAGGTGGTTGTGATGGGGGGACAAGGTTTGGGATAGGGGGACAGGGGATACAATGAGGGGGTGGGGGATGCAGGGACAGGGGTGGCAACGAGGGAATGAGGTGGTTGTGATGGGGGGACAAGGTTTGGGATAGGGGTGCCGGGATGGGGGATGCACCAATGGGATGGGGGATGAAATAGGGGGACAAGGTTTGGGATAGGGGTGCAGGGCTGGGGGATGCATCAATGGGATGGGGGATGCAATAGGGGGACAATGTTTGGGATGGGGGGACAGGGGATGCATCAATGGGATGGGGGATGCAATAGGGGGATGAGGGTTGGGATGGGGGGACAGGGGATGCAACGAGGGGATGGGGGATGCTACAGGGGGACGGGGGATGCAGGGACAGGGGTTGCAGTGTGGGGGCCAGGGGTGCTGGCACCATCCCCCTTCTTGCCCCGCTCTGGGAACAGCAGGTCCCTGACTCACCCTGTCCCCTTCCCAGAACTGTCCCCAAGGTCATCGCCCGGCCGGTGGCCCCGGCCATCCCTCCACCACGTTCCTGGCACCGTCAGACTTTGCCCCCAGCTGCAGAGCCCAGCTCAGCACCACAGCCATGGAGCCGCTGGGCACCGTCCCCATCCTGCTGCTGCTGGTCGTGGTGGTCGTGACGCTCGTGGGGCGCTGGAAGGACAAACGGAGCCTGAATTACCCACCGGGGCCGCCGGCGCTGCCGCTCATCGGGAACCTGCTGCAGATCAGAGCCGCCAACACCTGCCAGACCTTCCGCAAGGTGGGGGCAAGACCCTGGGGGTGGGTGATGATGAACACCCTGGGGTGTTGATGCCGAGACCCCCCCAGGGTGCCTGTCCCATGTCCCTGAGGGTCCTGATGCTGAGACCCCTGGGGGTCCCGTTGTCGAGCCCTCCAGGGTGCCCATCCCATGTCCCTGGGGGTCCCAATGCTGAACACCCTGGGGTGCTGATGCCGAGACCCCCCCAGGGTGCCCATCCCATGTCCCTGAGGGTCCCAATGCTGAACACCCTGGGGTGCTGATGCCAAGACCCCCAGGGTGCCCATCCCATGTCCCTGGGGGTCCCAATGCTGAAATCCCCAGGGTGCTGATGCCGAGACCCCCAGGGTGCCAGTCCCAAGTCCCTGGGGGTCCTGATGCTGAGACCCCTGGGGTGCCAGTCTCAAGTCCCTGGGGGTCCTGAAGTGCCCAGGGTGCCAAAGCCAAAAGCCTGGGGGTGCTGATCCCCAACACCCCAGGGTGCCGATGCCAAGTCCCTTGGGGTCCCGATGCCAAAATCCCCAGGGTGCTGATGCTGAGACCCCTGGGGTGCCAGTCCCAAGTCCTTGGGGGTCCCAATGCCGAACCCCTGGGGCGCTAGTCCCAAGTCCCTGGGGGTCCCGATGCTGAGACCCCTGGGGGTCCCATTGTCGAGCCCCCTGGGGTGCCAGTCCCATGTCCCTGGGGGTCCCAATGCCGAGACCCCCAGGGTGCCAGTCCCAAGTCCTTGGGGGTCCCGATGCTGAGACCCCTGGGGGTCCCAACGCCGAGTCCCCTGGGGTGCCAGTCCCAAGTCCCTGGGGGTCCCGATACCAAGACCCCCAGGGTGCCAGTCCCAAGTCCCTGGGGGTCCCGATGCTGAGACCCCCAGGGTGCCAGTCCCAAGTCCCTGGGGGGGTCCCGATACCGAGACCCCTGGGGTGCCAGTCCCAAGTCCCTGGGGGTCCCGATGCTGAGACCCCTGGGGTGCCAGTCCCAAGTCCCTGGGGGTCCCGATGCCGAGCCCCCTGGGAGTCCCAATGCCGAGCCCCCCGGGGTGCCAGTCCCAAGTCCCTGGGGGTCCCGATGCTGAGTCCCCTGGGGGTCCCAACGCCGAGCTCCCTGGGATGCCAGTCCCAACTCCCTGGGGGGGTGTCCCGATGCCGAGCCCCCTGGGGGTCCCGATGCTGAGCCCCCTGGGGTGCCAGTCCCAAGTCCCTGGGGGGGTCCCGATGCCGAGCCCCCCGGGGTGCTGTGAGGGGTGGGTGTCGCTTTGTGCCGCAGCTGCGCGCCAAGTACGGCCCCGTCTTCTCGCTGCTCTTCGGCTCGGAGCGGGTGGTGGTCGTCTACGACTACGAGCTGCTGCGGGAGGTGCTGGTGACCCGGGGGGATGAGTTCACCGACCGGGGCCGGTTCCCCTTGACGGATAAAAACAGCAAAGACCTGGGGCTCTTCATGAGCAACGGGGAGACCTGGGTGCAGACGCGGCGCTTCACCCTCACCACGCTGCGGGACTTCGGCATGGGCAAGAAGGGGGTGGAGGAGCAGGTGCTGGAGGAGACGGAGCTGCTGCTGCAGGAGCTGGCGCGGACCAGAGGTGGGTGGTGGGACTGTGGTGAGGGGAGGGGGATGGGATGGGGATTGGGATGGGGATGGGGATGGGGATGGGATGGGGATGGGGATGGGGATGGGGATGGGGATGGGGATGGGGTGGGATGGGATGGGATGGGGATGGGGATGGGATGGGATGGGATGGGGATTGGGATGGGATGGGGATGGGATGGGGATGGGATGGGGATGGAGATGGGATGGGGACAGGATAGGATGGGATGGGATGGGATGGGGATGGGGACGGGAATGGGATGGTGATGAGATGGGGATGAGATGAGGATGGGGATGGGATCGGGATGAGATGAGGATGGGGATGGGATGGGCATGGGGATGGGATGGGGATGGGATGGGATGGGCTGGGATGGAGATGGGGATGGGGATGGGGATGGGGATGGGATGGGATGGGGATGGGGATGGGGATGGGGATGGGGATGGGGATGGGGATGGGGATGGGGATGGGGATGGGATGGGATGGGATGGGGATGGGATGAGGGGGTGTGTGTCCGGTTTTACCATCACCCCCACTGCCCATGTGCCCACCCATCCCCTGGTGCAGGACAGCCCTTCAACCCCAGCACGCTGCTGAGCGCGGCCGTGGGCAACGCCATCTGCCGCATCCTCTTCGGCCAGCGCTTCGCCTACGGTGACCAGGAGTTCCAGCAGGTCCTCAAGCGCATGGCCCAAAACTTCCACCTGGAGAGCTCCATATCCGGGCAGGTGAGGGGGGATTTGGGGAGGGAAGGGGATCCCCCAGCACCCCATCCCCTCACCAGCACCCCATCCCCTCACCGGCGCCGCATCCCCTCACTGGTACCCCATCCCCTCACTGGTACCCCATCCCCTCACCGGCACCACATCCCCTCACTGGTGCCGCATCCCCTCACTGGTACCCCATCCCCTCACTGGTACCCCATCCCCTCACCAGCACCCCATCCCCTCACCGGCACCACATCCCCTCACCAGCACCCCATCCCCTCACCAGCACCACATCCCCTCACCGGTGCCGCATCCCCTCACCAGCACCCCATCCCCTCACCGGCACCACATCCCCTCACTGGTGCCGCATCCCCTCACTGGTACCCCATCCCCTCACTGGTACCCCATCCCCTCACCAGCACCCCATCCCCTCACCGACACCACATCCCCTCACTGGTGCCGCATCCCCTCACTGGTACCCCATCCCCTCACCAGCACCCCATCCCCTCACCGGCACCACATCCCCTCACCGGCACCACATCCCCTCACCAGCACCCCATCCCCTCACCAGCACCACATCCCCTCACTGGTACCCCATCCCCTCACTGGTACCCCATCCCCTCACCGGCACCCCATCCCCTCACTGGTACCCCATCCCCTCACTGGTACCCCATCCCCTCACTGTCACCGCATCCTCATCCCTCCGGCTCTCCCCCCACCAGCTCTACACCATCCTCCCTGGGCTGATGGAGTACCTGCCTGGCTGGCACCGGACCTTCTTCCAGAACAATTCCTTCATCCTGGATTTCCTGTCCAGGAAGGTGGCCGAGCACGAGGCCACCCTGGACCCGGCGGCGCCGCGGGATTTCGTCGATGTTTTTCTCTGTCGGATGAAGCAGGTTTGGGGCTGGGGGGCTGGGGAGGGTAGTGGGGGTGGGGGGAGCTGAGCATCATTTTTAGGGGGGGACCAGAGTTCCCAGCATCATCATGGGGTGGGGACCATAACCCTCAGCATCATTTTGGGGGAGAAACCAGAGTCCCCAGCATCATTTTTGGGGGGACAGGCAACCCTCAGCATCATTTTTGGCGGGAAACCAGAGTCCCCAGCATCATCCTGGGGTGGGGACCATAACCCTCAGCATCATTTTGGGGGGGACACACAACCCTGAGCATCGTTTTGGGGGTGGGACATGATCCTGAGCATCATTTTGGGGGGGAAACCAGAGTCCCCAGCATCATCCTGGGGTGATGATCATAACCCTCAGCATCATTTGGGGGGGACACACAACCCTGAGCATCATTTTGGGGGACACACACAACCCTCAGCATCATTTTGGGGTGGGGACCACAACCCTCAGCATCATTTTGGGGGGACACACAACCCTGAGCATCGTTTTGGGGTGGGGACCATAACCCTCAGCATCATTTTTGAGGGGAAACCAGAGTCCCCAGCATCTTTTTGTGGGGGGACACAACCCTCAGCATCATTTAGGGGGAGGAAATACAGTCCCCAGCATCATTTTGGGGTGGGGACCACAACCCTCAGCATCATTTTGGGGGACACACACAACCCTCAGCATCATTTAGGGGTGACACACAACCCTGAGCATCGTTTTGGGGGTGGGACATGATCCTGAGCATCATTTTGGGGGGGAAACCAGAGTCCCCAGCATCATTTTGGGGTGGGGACCACAACCCTCAGCATCATTTTGGGGGGAACCCACAGTCCCCAGCATCATTTTGGGGTGGGGACCATAACCCTCAGCATCATTTTGGGGGGGGAAACCAGAGTCCAGCATCATTTTGGGGGGACACACAACCCTGAGTATCATTTTGGGGGGGAAACCAGAGTCCAGCATCATTTTGGGGTGGGGACCACAACCCTCAGCATCATTTGGGGGGGACACACAACCCTGAGCATCAGTTTTGGGGGGATGACAAGACCCGTGTTCAGCGCCAGGATTTCTCCCCCCCTGGGATATTTGGGAAGCTGCGAGTGTGGCACATCCCCCCCTTCCCTTTTCCCCTCCCCCACCCCCCCCCTTTCTTCCCCCAAACCCAGGAGAAGGGGACCCCCCAGTCAGCGTTCCGGAGGGACAACATGTACTCCACGGTGTTCGACATGTTCGTGGCGGGGACGGAGAGCACCAGCCTGACCCTGCGCTACTGCCTGATGCTGCTGCTGCAGCACCCCGAGGTGGCAGGTGGGTGGGGGGGGACCCACCTTAGGGACCCCCCAAACCTCCCTGACCCCCTATTTCCCTCTCCAGGGAAGGTGGAGGAGGAGATGGAGCAGGTGCTGGGGTGAGAGGAGAGTGTGTGTGGGGGGAAACCCGCCTTAGGACCCCCCAAAATCCTCCCTGAACCCCCTCTTTTCCCTCTCCCCCCTCTCCAGGGAAGGTGGAGGAGGAGATCGAGCGGGTGCTGGGGTGAGAGGAGAGTGTGTGTGGGGGGAAACCCGCCTTAGGACCCCCCAAAATCCTCCCTGAACCCCTTTTTTCCCTCTCCAGGGAAGGTGGAGGAGGAGATGGAGCGGGTGCTGGGGTGAAAGGAGAGTGTGTGGGGTGGGAAACCCACCTTGGGGACCCCCAAAATCCTCCCTGAACCCCTCTTATCCCTCTCCAGGGAAGGTGGAGGAGGAGATCGAGCGGGTGCTGGGGTGAAACGGGGGTGTGTGGGGTGGGAAACCCACCTTGGGGACCCCCAAAATCCTCCCTGAACCCCTTTTTTCCCTCTCCAGGGAAGGTGGAGGAGGAGATCGAGGGGGTGCTGGGGTGAAAGGGGTGTGTGGGGGGGGGGAAACCCACCTTAGGGACCCCCCAAACCTCCCTGACCCCCTCTTATCCTTCTCCAGGGAAGGTGGAGGAGGAGATGGAGCGGGTGCTGGGGTGAAAGGGGGATGTGTGAGGTGGGAAACCCACCTTAGGGACCCCCCAAACCTCCCTGACCCCCTCTTATCCTTCTCCAGGGAAGGTGGAGAAGGAGATCGAGTGGGTGCTGGGGTGGGAGGGGTGGGTGTGTGTGGGGAACCCCACCTTAGGGACCCCCCAAATCCTCCCTGAACCCCTTTTTTCCCTCTCCAGGGAAGGTGGAGGAGGAGATCGAGCGGGTGCTGGGGTGAGAGGAGGGTGTGTGTCGGGGGAAACCCGCCTTAGGACCCCCAAAATCCTCCCTGAACCCCTTTTTTCCCTCTCCAGGGAAGGTGGAGGAAGAGATGGAGCAGGTGCTGGGGTGAAAGGGGGATGTGTGGGGTGGGAAACCCACCTTGGGCAGCCCCAAATCCTCCCTGAACCCCCTCTTTTCCCTCTCCCCCCTCTCCAGGGAAGGTGGAGGAGGAGATCGAGCGGGTGCTGGAGTGAAAGGGGTGTGTGTGTGTGGGGAAAGCCACCTTGGGGACCCCCAAATCCTCCCTGAACCCCTTTTTTCCCTCACCAAGGAAGGTGGAGGAGGAGATGGAGTGGGTGCTGGGGTGAAAGGGGGATGTGTGTGTGGGGAAACCCACCTTAGGGACCCCCCAAAATCCTCCCTCACCCCCTCTTTGCCCTCTGCAGGGAAGGTGGAGGAGGAGATGGAGCAGGTGCTGGGGTGAAAGGGGGATGTGTGGGGTGGGAAACCCACCTTGGGGACCCCCCAAATCCTCCCTGAACCCCTTTTTTCCCTCTCCAGGGAAGGTGGAGGAGGAGATGGAGCGGGTGCTGGGGTGAAAGGGGTCTGTGTGTGGGGAAAGCCACCTTGGGGACCCCCCAAATCCTCCCTGACCCCCTTTTTTCCCACTCCAGGGAAGGTGGAGGAGGAGATCGAGGGGGTGCTGGGGTGAAAGGGGTGTGTGTGGGGGGGGAAACCCACCTTAGGGACCCCCCAAACCTCCCTGACCCCCTCTTATCCTTCTCCAGGGAAGGTGGAGGAGGAGATGGAGCAGGTGCTGGGATGAAAGGGGGTGTGTGTGGGGGGGAAACCCACCTTAGGGACCCCCCAAATCCTCCCTGAACCCCTTTTTTCCCTCTCCAGGGAAGGTGGAGGAGGAGATGGAGCGGGTGCTGGGGTGAAAGGGGTCTGTGTGTGTGGGGAAAGCCACCTTGGGGACCCCCCAAATCCTCCCTGACCCCCTTTTTTCCCACTCCAGGGAAGGTGGAGGAGGAGATCGAGTGGGTGCTGGGGTGAGAGGAGGGTGTGTGTGTGGGGAACCCCACCTTGGGGACCCCCCAAATCCTCCCTGACCCCCTCTTTCCCCTCTCCCCCCTCTCCAGGGAAGGTGGAGGAGGAGATCGAGCGGGTGCTGGGGTGGGAGCGGGCGCCGGCGCTGCGGGACAGGGGGGCCATGGCCTACACGGAGGCCGTGATCCACGAGGCCCAGCGCTTCCTGGACCTGGTGCCCTTGGGCTTCATCCGCACCGTGCGGCGCGACACCCGCCTGGGGGGCTTCGTCCTCCCCAAGGTACAGCTCGTTAGGAAGGGCTAATTACTCATTAATTCCCCACGGGGAGGGATGGGGAAGGCTTGGAGAGCCTTCATCCCCCCCATCCTCCTCACCCCCCTTCTCCTGCCCCCTGGGTGGGGTAGATCTCAGCCCCTTCGTTAGGTAACGAACCCCCCCACACACACCCATTGATTAGCCAGGGCTAATTAACCTCGGGCAGTGATTAGATGTGGCTAATTAACCTTGGCCACTGATCGGGCACCACGCGCTGGGGCGCTGGCTGCGGGGTTGCGCAAGGAGGGGGTGGGGAGGGGGGGAAAGGGAGGGGGGGGGAGGCTGGGGAGGGGGGGGTGAGGCTGGGGAGGGGGGGGTAATTAGTGATTGGAGACCCCCACCCCTCCCCCTCTGTGGGGAAGGGGGGGATTGGGGGGGTTTGGAGGGGGGAAGGGGGGGTTTGGGGGGGGTTTGGAGGGGGAAGGGGGGTGTTTTGGGGGAAAAGAGGTTTATTTGGGGGGGAAAGGGGTGGGTTTTGGGGGGGAATGGGGTTGTTTGGGGGGGGAAATGGGGGCTTTTGGGGTATTTTTTGGAGGAAAGGGGTGGTTTTGGGGGGGAAGGAGGTTGGTTTTGGGGGAAATGGGGTCTTTTTGGGTATTTTTTTGGAGGAAAGGGGTCTTTTTTGGGGGAAAGGGGTCTTTTTTCGGGGAAATGGGGTTTGTTGGGGGGGGAATGGGGTTTGTTGGGGGGAAATGGGGTCTTTTGGGGTATTTTTTGGAGGAAAGGGCTGTTTTTTGGGGGGAAGGGGGTTGCTTTTGGGGGAAATGGGGTCTTTTAGGGTATTTTTTGGAGGAAAGAGCTGTTTTTTGGGGGGAAGGGGGTTGGTTTGGGGGGAAATGGGGTTTGTTGGGGGGGAAATGGGGTCTTTTTGGGTATTTTCTGGAGGAAAGGGCTGTTTTTGGGGGGCAAGGGGGTTGGTTTTGGGGGAAATGGGGTTGGTTGGGGGGGAAATGGGGTCTTTTTGGGTATTTTTAGGAGGAAAGGGCTGTTTTTTGGGGGGAAGTGGGTTGGTTTTGGGGGAAATGGGGTCTTTTAGGGTATTTTTTGGAGGAAAGGGCTGTTTTTTGGGGGAGAAGGGGTTGCTTTTGGGGTGAAATGGGGTTCTTTTAGTGTATTTTTTGAAGGAAAGGGCTGTTTTATGGTGAGGAAAGGAGGTTGTCACCCCCATTTATCCCCCCCAAGGGCTGCACCATCTACCCCGTGCTGAGCTCGGCGCTGCAGGACCCCCGGCACTTCCCCAACCCCGAAACCTTCGACCCCCGGCACTTCCTGGATGAGAAGGGGGGGTTCAAGAGGAGCGAAGCCTTCCTCCCCTTCTCTGCAGGTGGGGGGCAGTTCAGGGGACCCCCTCCCCTTAAAAAAACCCCCTCCCCTCAAAAGACTGACCCCCCCTCCTCCTTTCCTCCCCGCCCAGGGAAGCGCATGTGCCTGGGGGAGAGCCTGGCGCGGGCGCAGCTCTTCCTCTTCCTCACCGCCATCCTGCAGCGCTTCCGGCTCCGCAGCCCCCCCGGGACCCCCCCCCCGGACCTGCGCCCCCAGGTCAGCGGCATCATGAACATCCCCCAGCCCGTGGAGTTGTGTTTCTGCCCCCGTTGACCCCCCCCTCCCATCCCTCCCCCAAATCCCTCAGCATCCCCCCTTTCCCCTCCCCACAGCCACAGGGGACCCCAGGATGGGGACACCCACCCACCCCCCCTTTATGTACCCCACCTCCCCCCCAATTATCTACCCCCCACCCAATTAACACATTTCACCCCCAAATAAACATCACCCCCCCCCCCCAATGACCCTCTTTTGGCTCCGTGGATCCTGAGACCCCCCAAAACTGGAGTCTGGGGGGATGTAAGAGGGCGCTGGGGGAGAAGAAAGGGGGGTTATTTTTGGGGGGGGGGGCTCAGAGGGGTAGGGATCCCCAGGGGTGCCTTGGGGAGGGGGTAGGGGACCCCCAGGGTACCTTGGGGAGGGGGTAGGGGGGGAACCTTGAGGATGGGGTAGGGGACCCCCAGGGTACCTTGGGGAGGGGGTAGGGGGGGAACCTTGGGGACGGTGTAGGGGGGTACCCTGGGGATGGGGTAGGGACCCCCAGGGGTGCCTTGGGGAGGGGGTAGGGACCCCCAGGGATACCTAGGGAAGGGGGTGGGGACCCCCAGGGGTACCTTGGGGAGGGGGTGGGGACCCCTGGGGGGTGCCTTGGGGAGGGGGTATGGGGGGAACCTTGGGGACAGTGTAGGGGGGGTACCCTGCAGAGGGGGTAGGGACCCCTGAGGGGGGGGAAACCCGGGGCAGGGGGGTGTCCAAGGGGCAAGTTCCTCCCCCCCAGCATTGCCCCCACCCAACCAGCAGCCCCCCCAGGGCCAGGGCAATGCTCAGCACCCCAGTCCCAGTCAAACCACCCCTGGGGGAACTGGTGGGGCTCTGGGGGGTGAGAAGGGCAGTGGGGGGGACTGGGGGGGGGGGGGGGGTCCCTGCACCCCCAGGACAGACAGACAGCCAACCAGACAGACAGCAGCCCCAGTGCCATTCCCCTGGGGGGGGGGTTCATCATCAACCAAACCCCTAAAAACAGGGATTGGGGGGGTTCTGGGGGGGATCTGTGTGTCTCAGGGGTCACCCCACCCCACCAGCACCCACAGAGGGGGGGTTTATAGTGGGGGGGGGTCCCGTTTCCCCCCACCCCCTCCCCAAAAACCAGGCAGCGGAGCCACTGGCTGGAAAACATGGATATTTTATAGATACCACTCACAACTCCACAGCCTGGGGGGGCTGGGGGGGGGGATTTGGGGGGCTGGGGGGGGGGGTTTCTTCACCTCCAACAGGGACACAGCCCCTGGTATGACCCCCCCACTTTGCCCCCATGCCCCCCCTCCCCCCCTTTTCTCATCTCCCTCCCTGGCAAGTGCAATAAATAACACAAAAAGAAGCAGAAAGAAACACAAACGACCCCCAAGACCCCCACCCCCTCCCCTAAACCCCCCCCCCCCCAGCTGAGGGAGGGGTTGGACGGAGCTGGAGTGTAGGGGGGGGGGGAAGCAAAGCCCCCTCCCCTCACCCCTCATAGGGTTGCCCCCCCCTCCCCACCTCTCTCTGTGAGCTGTAGGGGGGGGGTGTGGGGAGGGGAGGGGGGGGGGACAGACAGACAGATGGACGCAGGAGGAGCCACCTCAGTGAGATACAATCAGACCCCGGGGGTCCCAGAGCCCCGGGATGGAGGGGGGGGGTGATGAGGATGCTCTGGATGGGTGGGGTGGGGGGGAATAAATTTGGGGAGGGGGTTAAGGGATGCTGGAGGAGGGGGGGGGGCTCGGTGAGCGAGGCACACGGTCCTGGGGAGGGGTGAGGGTTTGGGGAGGAGAAAGAGACAAAACGGTTGGTGAGATGATCCCAGGGGGGGTCTCACCCCCTCCCTGAATAAAATCCAGGTGAAAAGGGGCAGGTTTGGGTCTGTCTCACCTTGGGCAGGGGGCTGGGGGGGGCTCAGCAGCTGCACGGCTGCCGGGCCTGAGCCTGAGCCCCCCGGGGCTGCCGCAGCTGCCGCAGCGACGCGTCTCCGTACTGGATGCCCGAGCCCATCCGCTCCGGGTCCAGCTCCCCTGGGGACAGAGAGAGGGGGAGGGATCAGTAATAAACCCCCCAAAACATCTTATCTGGGGGGGAACATTCCCCCCCGTCCCTGATCCCTGCCTCTGGAGCTCCCCTGGGGATAGAGGGGGAGGGATCAGCAATAACCCCCCCAAACATCAGTATCAGGGGGGAACCTTCCCCCTCTCCATCTCTGGAGCTCCCCTGGGGACAGAGAGAGGGAGGGGTCAGTAATAAACCCCCCCAAAACATCTTATCTGGGGGGGAACATTCCCCTCTCCCCACCTCTGGAGCTCCCCTGGGGATAGAGGGGGAGAGGGGTCAGCAATAACCCCCCCAAAACATCTTATCTGGGGGGGGACATTCCCCCCCGTCCCTGATCCCTGCCTCTGGAGCTTCCCTGGGGATAGAGGGGGAGGGATCAGCAATAACCCCCCCAAAACACCTTCATCTGGGGGGGAACATTCCCCCCCTCCCTGATCCCTGCCTCTGGAGCTCCCCTGGGGACAGAGAGAGGGGGAGGGATCAGCAATAACCCCCCCAAACATCAGTCTGGGGGGGAGATTCAACCTGTCCCCTCCCTGATCCCTCCTCTGGAACATCTTGAGTGGGGAGAGGGATCAGCAATAAACCCCCCAAAACACCTTCATCTGGGGGGGAACATTCCCCCCTCCCTACCTCTGGAGCTCCCCTGGGGATAGAGAGAGGGAGGGGTCAGCAATAACCCCCCCAAAACACCTCATCTGGGGGGGAAACATTCCCCCCTCCCCACCTCTGGGGACAGAGAGAGGGAGGGGTCAGCAATAAACCCCCCAAAACATCTTATCTGGGGGGGGACATTCCCCCCTCCCTGCCTCTGGAGATAGAGAGAGGGAGGGGTCAGCAATAACCCCCCCAAAACACCTCATCTGGGGGGGAATATTCCCCCCCCTCCCTGATCCCTGCCTTTGGAGCTCCCCTGGGGATAGAGAGGGGGAGGGGTCAGCAATAACCCCCCCAAAACACCTTCATCTGGGGGGGAACCTTCCCCCCTCCCCACCTCTGGAGCTCCCCTGGGGATAGAGAGAGGGAGGGGTCAGCAATAACCCCCCCAAAACACCTTCATCTGGGGGGGAACCTTCCCCCCCCTCCCTGATCCCTGCCTCTGGAATGCCTTGCGTGGGGAGAGGGATCAGCAACCCCCCCCCAAAACCTCAGTCTTGGGGGGGGAGATTCAACCTGCCCCCTCCCTGATCCCTGCCCCTGGAAGAGGGGGTGTGAGGTGGGGGGGGGGAGATTCAACCTGCCCCCCACCCCCAATTCCCACCTCTGGAGCCAAAGGGGGAGAGGGATCAGCAACCCCCCCCCCCCAAAACCTCAGTCTTGGGGGGGACATTCAACCTGCCCCCTCCCTGATCCCTGCCCCTGGAGCTCCCCTGGGGATAGAGAGGGGGGGAGAGGGGTCAGCAACACCCCCCCCCCAAAACCTCAGTCTTGGGGGGGGGATTCAACCTGCCCCCTCCCTGATCCCTGCCCCTGGAGCTCCCCTGGGGATAGAGAGGGGGGGAGAGGGCTCAGCAACCCCCCCAAAACACCTCAAGCTGAGCGTTGGGGGGGGTCGTACATGGGGGTTGGGGGGTAGATTCAACCTTCCCCTGCCCCAATTCCCCCCCCCTGGGGAGGGGGCAGGCTGGGGGGGTCGTACCAGACTCGATCTTGTTGAGGATGGTGCGGGCGCACTTGAGGAAGGCTTCCTCCACGTTCTCCCCCGTCAGGGCGCTGGTCTCCAGGAACATCAGCTCTGAGGGGAGCAGAGACCCCCCCTCTAATTAGCCACCTCGTTAACGAGACCCACCCAGGCTCCTTTATGGGGTGGCCAGGGGGGGGTTTCCTCCCCCCTCTCCTGTTTCCAGAGGGTTTTCCCCCCTTTCCTGGCTCCTTTAGGAGGTTTCCAGGGGGTTTCCTCCCCTCTCTTCCTATTTCCAGGGGGTTTCCTCCCC